>NC_057811.1:337057218-337073908 GCF_018294505.1 Triticum aestivum | reverse complement strand
GTATCGGTCAATCTTCCTCTCCTAACCACCTTAGGAAGCTATCGGTTTCCAACACACGTTCATTCTTTCTCTCCATGTTTCGATCTCTAAGTCTCTCAACTACACAACCCCTTTTTCCACTCTGTTACCAAATGTATTTACCTCACACACCCGCCAATGCACCCCATGCCGAGCTCTCTCTCTCCCCCTCTCCCTCTCACCCTCTTGTGCTAAATACATGCATTGCCTATCTAGCCCCCCAATCTCTCGTGCGCACGCACGCACGTTGTATATCTAGGTCACTCCCTCGAGACTGTCTCACTCTTTCTTCCGCACGGCGGGCCACACTCGCTCAATCTCGCTCTCTTTATCTGAGTCTCGTTTAACCTCGTTTTCTTTCACACACAAATGATATATCTTCCTGTTCGGGCCTCGATCGACACACTCTATACTCTCTCACGCAGATTGTCTATCTAGGTCAGTCCATCCAAGCCGTCGCCATTCTTTCGACCTCATGGTGGGCCACGCTCACTCAATCTCTCTCTCTCTCTCTCTCCGTATGTCTGGATTGACCTCGCTCTTTCTCGGACAAAAACGATATATCACCATGTTTGAGCCCAATTCGACCTATTCACATTGTATACTCTCTCACGCACATCGTCTATCTAGGTCACTCTCTCCAACCCGTCTCACTCTTTCGATCGCATGGCGACCCTATGTGATCGGTTGACCTTGCTTCCTCCCACGCACAAAATATATCTACACGTCTGTGACTGGATCATCTCTCAAGCACTATCTTACAGCCCTCACCCTTGCCAAAAAGCTCAATCGGACAATATCTCTCCAGAGCATATATATTTGTTCAATGAATGTCGGACCACACTCACTTTGTCTCTCTATCTATATGTCTCTCGATTGACCTCGCTTTCTCACACCGTATCTTCCACGCGTTGAAGCTACTACCTCTCCATCCCTCGCAAAGCCGGAGCTATTTACATTGCGAGGGGCACTCCAACCTTGGATTAATTTGTGTAGGCATTTATTCCGGTCGGTTTAGATTATATTTTCGTAGCATTCGGCCCACAACTACTCCAAACACCGTTGCAACCCACGCAACTCCCCTAGTTGATTTCCCTCTGGGTCGGTCATCGCTCTCTCGCACGTTCTTTCTCGCCTTCAACGTCGCACCATGGTATTATTGAAAAAACTATGTTGTTCTCTTTAATTATTATAAATAAGCTACAAAACTACACACCGATAGTCCACTTGGAATGGAACAAATTTCGACCCACAAATTAAAGTGCTACAAACTACACACCGAGGGGCCCACATGTCATGAAACAAATTTGGACCCATATACAAATTAAAAAAATAAAGGACGAGGATCGAACATGCGACCGGGCCTTCAAGCCGCACGTCAATAGGCAACATACGTAGAATAGCAATGTTTGTTGTACCCCCTTTGTTCACATAATGTTTTTATATTACCATAGCCTAATTAATGGATAACATGTAATATTATAAGTACTATTCGCCTTCACTTACAGGTGGGTTCCATGTGTGCTCTCTCTCTCTCTCCTCCCTTCTGCGTTTAGACGCACGGGCAAACAGGAAGAACTCGCGGGCGATGTTGCCGTTGACCATATCTGGACGCGTTCACAAGTCACGGCACCAGTTTCACGTACTAGCAGCACTAGTCAGTGTGTACGTGCAATGCACGTTAATTTGCAAGTATATTAAGTGCATGCGGATATTAACTACTAGGATATTATTTGCGTGTTGTCATGTGATTAGCACTATTTTTGGCTTGAAATTAACTACACGCTAAACGTGTTGAGCGCTCGACATTGAAGCACTCTAGGTCGTTGGATGACAAGGAATACATGTGGCTTGATGAAGTTTTATATTTAATTTGATACGGCTCTAGCAGAACATTCAATCGATCAAACCATAGATTTCGTTCAGTCTGACTCCGCCTTTAAATTACACGACGATCGATATAAAATAAACGGAAATGATAAACGTTTGGATTTTAAGCATGGCAATCCGAACGTTTTTCATGGCAAATTTAGATTACACGGCGGTGGCGGGGGCGTCTCGCGGTGGGAAGCGGCTCCTCTGCCGTGCTTTGTGTGTCGTCGGGCCACTGACCGACGGTGACGGCGGCGTCTTGCGCCGTTGCTGGCGTACTCCTGGACGTTGGCCTAGCTTCAAGGAAGGCCAAAATGTTCTGGACTTCGGAGCGAGTCAACTGGTGGGAGGAGGCGACTGGCGTTGGTGCAAGGAAGCGGTCGACGGCGGCCATCCATGCCGATGAGGGGGGCACTGGCACCCGCGCGGGGACAGGCGTTGTCAACGGCGGGGCGGAGACATTCGTGTGCACAGGCACCGGCACGGGCGCGCATGTCAATGCATGTGCAGGCGCATGCGCTGGCAGGTGCACGGGCACCGGCACGGGCGTGCGCGTCAGTGCACGCGCAGGCGCATGCACTGGCAGGTGCACGGGCGCGTGAAAGTCGGCGGGGACCTCGTGGAACCCCGTGGGATAAAGCTCGGCGACAATGTGCGGCTCCCAGCCCATCAATGCCACGGGGATGGGCGCTAGCGCAGTCGGGGCGGCGGGAGCCGAAATGGGAGCGGGGACAGGCGCGGCGTCTTCCCGCAAGGCCAGTTCAAGCTCGTCCCAAAGCGCCTTATGTTCTTGAGACTCCGGCTGGGTGTCTTCCTCAGGAAACTGGAACACTAAGGGCAGACCATCGTGATGCGGCATGGCGTACGTTTAGGTCAGGCTAGTTGGAGGTAGACGACAGGAGAATCGGAGAGGAAGAGAGAGGATTGTAGCGATACCGGGTAGTGCGGGGTTGATTTTAAACTACGGCGCCGGCGACATTAAAAGTGGGAGCAGTTGGGACGACGGTGGGCGGCGGAGCCTGGTCAAAGGGCTCGCCTCCCGGTGAGCCTGCGCAGCGGTCTGCTCGCACGCCTCCCTGACAGCCGGCGCAGCGTTCTGCTCGCACGCCTCCCGTCGACTCACACGCTTGCTCGGACGGCACCTGCCGATGAGAAGCGGGGACTCGTGGCAGCACGTAAACGCCCACGGTTTCAATAGTGAAAGCGTTCGCCTTAACGTGACAGGTCTTTGTTCTAAAATACCTTGGCTCTTCATTTGTGCAACTTGTCATAAGCAGCTTGTCTCAAATTGAAGAAAAAACTTACGAAGTAATATTTGTGCCATATCATGTGACCATGCTTAGTTTCAAGAATTTATGCTCACTTTTGGATTTTCTGAAATTTAAGATCCAGGATTCGAAACAATATCATAACCTGCATTATGCAATAAATTTTCAAGCCGCACATCTGTCCTGTTGTATTTCTTAAGAAAGGATTTGGTCAAACATTTTGCTTAGTTAGACTTCAGACAAGTTTTATGCAGAGTAAAAGGATAATCCCTCCATACCAGTGCATTGCCTGATATATTAACTCAAGTACTAGGCACGAACAAACGGGCTCAATTCTGTGCTCATCCTGGTGTAGTAGTAGTAGTACTAGGCAATGCAGTTGACAGGTGACCTTGACGAGCGGCGACCGAGGGAATTGAACCGTGCTCGGCATGGTAGGTAACGTTGTCTAGTTACTAAAGCATCCCTACGTTGTTCATCGGTAGTCATTATGGACCGGGGACATGAGGGGAATTTCCTAGGGCTGGAATTCTGGCCGCCAGATATTTCGACTTGAAATGCTAAGGCTCGACTGGTTGGGGTTGCCTAATGTGCGTACCACGCACGCCACCGAAGGACACGAGCCCGGTTTTTTTAGGATCAACACGAGCGAAGGTCTGGCTGGTACGCCGTTGGGTCCTACCATTCGAGAATATGAAAGGAACCTTTTAAATTGCCAAACGAATCTATGTGTATTACAATACCCGTATTTTCCTTGCAAATACTAATCGCAACGTGGTAATTGATTTATGACGAGTTGTTGAATTAGAGTGAGTTTGTGATATAGTGATCTCAATGTGGATTTCACATTTCATGGTATCCCTAGTAAGTTTCCAATGCAAATTCAAATTTAAAAGATGAAGAATATGGAGGTGAGAAAACTTTGTATGTATCAAGCATATGACCACACACACACACACACACACACACACGCACGAACACAACAACAATCCAATAAGTATAGTGCATCTATTTTTCCAAACCATGCATGTATGACATGAATTCAAAAATACTCCTTCTATTCCTAAATATTAGTCTTTTAGAGAGTTCAACAAGTGACTACATACGGAGCAAAATGAGTGAATCTAGACTCTAAAATATGTCTATATACATCCGTATGTGCCAGTCCATTTGAAGCCTCTAAAAAGACTAATGTTTAGGAACGAAGGGAGTAAAATGTAAGACATCCATGGTCCTCAGTTCAATATTTAAAATGAACATGAAACTGAAACATGAATATTAAGTCTAGTACTACAGTACATGCAAATGTTGTGTTTAGGCGGAGCTATGATTGTCGGGGGTCAACCCCTCGACCTTAGATAAAATTGTGGAGCTCTGTTTAGGGTTGTTTAGATTATATTTGTCCCCACCCTCCCAACCACCGATTGGTTGTGCACCCCCCACCCCTCCTCCCCGGGAGAATATCATGTGCCCCCATACCTTAGATGCTATATGCCGATACGAGTTGCTTGGAGCTTGTAGATCTGAGATATACAGCTCACATGATGTGTCTTAATATTTTTGCAGGAAACCTTGATGAGTTTGAGAATTGCACACAATTTGTACAAAAACTACTTAGATGCCCTTTGATCCCATATCCAACGACCTCGAAACTCGTATCACCGTAGCATCTAAGATGAAGGAGGACATCATATTCTCCTGTATGTAAGAATATCATGTGCTACCACACCTTAGATGCTTTGGTGATACAAGCTCTTCGGAGGCGTTGGATTTGTGACCCAACACCTCCTCGGTGGTTCGAATGGTTTTTTGCAGAAAAGCCCCAAAAGTGTTCGGCCACTGCTTACAAGCACAAAGACTGCTCAGATGCCATTGGATCTCAGATCAAACGACCTCCAAGCCCGTATCACCGTAGCATCCAAGCTGCGATAGCACCTTATGTTTTCTCGCACGAGAGAGTATGAGGTGCTCCCGCACCATATATTCTATGGTGATACGAGTTCACTGAGATCTAACGGCCCACAGTAGGAGGTTTGATTTTTTTTGCAATATACGGCTGATAGAGTTTGGGAAATGCGCAGAAAGTACAAGTACTACGCATGTGCCATCTGATCACTGATCATACGACCTAGATGCTCATATCACCGTAGCGGGTAATTAAGCTATGGGGAGCACCTAATATGTGCACCGGGGAGCCGTTGGATTGAAGATCCAGCGGCACACACGAGGCCTGAATGTTTTATTTGCAAAAAAACCTTTGGAGAGTTTGGAAATTGCGCATAATTACAAAGACTACTCCCATGCCATTGGATCTCACTTCCAACGGTGTAAAAACTCGTATCACCATAGTATCTAAGCTGCGGGGTGGATGTGATATTCTATGCCGCTGTCATTTTTGTTCGTAAACTTGCAAAATACGTGTAACTCGTGCCGTTACTTGTCTAACCGCGCAAAGTGTTTGTTCAAAAAACCATCCTACACTGAAATATCGGAACAACACACGGGGGTCCCACTTGTCATTAATCAAATTTGGACCTAAAACTAACAAATCTGAAAGACGAGATTCGAACTGGCAACCTGGACTACAAAGCGTAAGTCGATAGCCTGAAAAAACGAACGGTTGCTGGCTTTGTCCCATAACTTGATTTTATACAGTACTTGCGTTGAGTAGAGTAGAGGGAGTGCCTCGTCAACACGTGCATGACCGTTGTCTCACTTACTGGTGGGTCCCAGGTCTGCGATCTCAATCTCTCTTCTCTCCATCGTCTAACCTTTGCACGGGCACACACGAAGAGTGGCACTAGCTTGCCGTGGTGTTATTACAACTAAAAAAAATCTTGGAAAATAAAAGAATCGCCTAGAACAAGAGACGTTGTGGCTGGTCGAGACGGAGCTAACCACATCTATCCTCCATGCCACGTTTGCATGATGAAGCTGTGTGGCTAGTGGGGTGTTTTCGACCGACTGGCTGGGTCCCGAGGTCGAACCATAGGTACTACGTCTGATACATTATATTTTTACACGCACATTTTTCCTTCGTGCCGAGACGTGGCACACCCTACCGCACGGTTTCGGGGTCCTCCCGGGTGGTGCACGCATATATTCTTCCTGACGTGGGACGCCCTACTGCGCATTTTCTGGGTCCTCCTCGGTCGTAGCACCGAAGCAAGTAAATGAGTCATCAAATCATGAAAGGCCACCTTTCCCGCCGAGTACATCAGTGAAGCACAGTGGCTAGCTAGTTGGGCTAGTTCGACCGATTAGCTAGGCCGCCGCCACATTTGTTTTTTCACCCCTGTTTTTATCTACTTGCCGGCAGGTAAATTCAAATATCCACCGCGGCGTTGCTCTGGTGTTTGGGTGCAGCAGGATTTTTAATTTTTTGATTGACAGGAGCAGGCGCGGCAGGATTTTTAATTTTTTGATTGACGGGAGCAGGCGTGGCAGCAATTAGTCACGATGACTCCGCCTGGAAAAACCCACTGCTCCCTGATGTGAGAAGTCGTCGACTGGTGTTTTACCGTGGTGAAAACCAAAAGATTCCCCGCTCCCTCCGCCTTCCCGTAGATTGCATTGCCTTTCAGCCGTTTCGCCCCCTTTGCTTACTCTCCCCATTGCTTCTACCTGGTGCCATGGCGGCGCAGCAGATCACGGAGTCCGAGGTGAGGCGCCTGACACATGCGCTCCATGCCAAGGATGCGGAGCTCAGGGCCAAGGACATGGAGCTCCGTGAGCTCAAGGAGGAGAGGAGTGCCATGCTCCTCCGTTATGTGCGGGAGTTCATGGAGCTTCAAAAGCGGCAGGCGTCCACCACAAAGATGCTCGAGGTGTCGGCGGCGTTGCTGCAGAAAGCGGGAGATACGATAGGCCGTCAGGGGAGCCGGCTGGACCGCGAGCGGGCCGATCGTGACGAGGTCCAGGATCGCCTCAGCCACTTGGTGAACCAAGTTGCCATGCACGTGTTGCGGCTGCGCGATGCCTACCATCGTGCCAGCGCGACGATGCCGGCCGTCGGGCTAAACCCGTTCGACCACCCGGTCGACTTCAACGAGCTGCGGCTTCCTGACGTGGTCTCCTTCTTCACTTATATCTCCGAGGAGCTGAGCCGTCTCCGCGCGATGGTGGGGGCTGAGCTGGACAAGGAGGGGTTGCGGGATGCCGTCGTCGTTGCCGGGCGAATCCTTTCAGGGCTCCGTCACCGGAATCCATTCGTGCCATTGGACGCCGTCTTTGACGAGCTGGCTCCCGTCGACCGGGAGCAGGCTCTGCGGGCGGTTGCACCCTACATCACCAACGTCGTGCGCCTCGAGAAGCAGAGGGACTTCGCTGGTGTTTAGGCGCCCTCTGCATGGGCATGTCCATGTCTCGACGCAACATGACCGTTGGATCAAACTCAGACGGTGCAGATTAGTCACTGTAGCACAAAGCGTGTGGGTGTGTTTGGTTGCATTCTCATCTCAATATAGTTGTTTCCTCTTCGTGTATTTTTGTCAACCTACTAGTGTGGACTCATGCACCCTTCATGCACTCTGCCAAACACCCAAAAGTGGGTCGAGAAGGGAACTTTTGCTCCCATCCCGTGCACCCTTCATACACCCTGCCTAACACTATTCGTGCTTCATATGGTTCATGTTTCGTGGAGTACTGTAGCATCGTACTCTCCGTGCGCTGTGGACCTAGTTCTGTTAACATTGATCTCACCGTCATTCTCGACCGGACAGTCGAAAAAGCGGTACTATGTTACATATAGGTGTAGTTGACATGCGCACAACATCATTTGTTATCGTCATATCTTACTAAACTAGCAACAAGATTGTGTAGTACTGACGTATGAACCACTGCACATGCCTAGTAGTAGGAGCACTGTGTATGTTCAAGTGGCTGCCGTGTTTCGCACTCCTCCGTCGTAAGAGTGGAAGCGCTTGCTGTAATCATTTTTTTCTTCAGAAAAATAGTGGACACGCTCTACCGTGCGGATCCTCCTCCAGCCATGCACTAAATTACTCACTTTCGCCAACGTGTGGGACAGCCAGCACCTGGGTCCACCAACCATGCACTAAATTACTCCGTAGTAGAGTGACGGTAGACCACCCGATCGAACCGCCGCAGTAATGCCCAATGAGCCATCAAATCACAAAACCCCCTCCTTTCCAGCAGTAAGTTGGACGGACGAAGCAACCATCATTTCACTCTTCTCTCTCAGCTTCCTCTCTTGAAGAAAACTCCCACTCGCTTCGCTTCTCCCTCATCTCGTTCCTCCTTCCACTCTTCTCTCTCAGCTTCCTCTCTTGGATGGACGCCGGAGCACCGGCCGACGTGATGTCTATGGCTCTGGCCAAAACCGTCGAGGCTCATGGTACGAATAAGCGCAAGCACCCCGCCGAGACTACCGCAGACAGGCTCAAAGCCATCGCCCTGTCCAAGCCCCCCCTCTCCGGGATCCCTCATTAAGCAACTCCAGGTAATGTCTCTTGTTGACGTTCTTTTTCTCGATCTTGATCGTGTTTTTTCATCTAACACGCAGTACTAGTACTGGTAGTACAACTTTCTGGGTGATCTTGCATGTGATTTTAGTGTGCCAAATGACGGTTCTAATTTCCTCTTTTGACCAAAACATGCGAGAGGTTGACACTGATTTCTTATAGATTACTTTCAACTACTCCCTCTGTCCCAAATTTCTTGTCTTAGATTTGTCTAGATACGGATGTATCTAATACTAAAATGTGACTTGATACATCCGTATCTAGACAAATCTAAGACAAGAATTTTGGGACGGAGGGAGTACTTTATGAACATCAATGCTACCTTTTAAGAGGGTATATTTTCCTCAGTAACTTGTGTTATGGATATTGCATGTAATCCCTCTGCTCCCATGCCTTTGAAGACATGTTCTAGTGTCTTTGTTCACTCATTTCTGTGCGTATATGTAGTCATATATGGAGTATAATATCGAAAATCATCTTATATTTCTGAACGGAGGTAGTAATAAAATATGGTTTCTGTTTGAATTAGAACCAGGTCCGCGGTGGAGATGAAGTTCTCAATGTCATGCCGTGTGAACTGGAAGACCTGATGATGAGTTCTACTGCTGAACTATCCAGCTGCTGTGTCCTTGTCGCCACGTGTCCTGAACTAGTGTTTTCCTGTAGCATTGTTGTCAGGCGTGTTCTCGAGGCTGTACTTGACCACAATAATTTCCTGGCTGTGCCTTCGATTTCGAAGGGTGTGGTTCTTGTAAAGCTTCCCAACAAATCTGATGCAGCCTGTCTTCATCATCATGTTTATGAGTGGAAAGACCACTCTGTTAGGTTCTCCAAGGTTGACAAGATGGTGATGGTGCATGTAGACATCTCACACGAAGTCCATGGCCTAGTCAGTTATGCGGGGTTCATCCCATAGGTCGGTGGCAAGAAATAGTCTGCAGAGTTTAGTTAGTGCAACTTTGCTTGTTTGTAGTAAGTACTATTGTTCAGTACTTGATTTGTGTTTGTGAACCCTATATTGTTTATTAGTACTGCCGCTTTTGGTGTGTGAACGGTCTATGTTAATGTCTGTCCACTCAATTCAGTCTGTATATTTTGAAGTATCCAGATCATATTTTTTGTGAGGACGGTTTATCTATTATGGTTACACTCCAATATATGTATGCATTGCAGGGTTTATCGCACCCACCAGGATTTCCAGTCCCATGGATGTTCGGTCCATACGATTTGTCACGACCTTTGGACTGTCCTACTTGTGGGAGTAGGCGGGGCCCCTGCATGCCACGCGTAGTTGGACGATCAATCTTCTGTTTAGTACTTCAACATAGTGATTTCCTGGTAAGGATTCACTTGTATCACATCAAGTAAATCTTATTGATTTACTGTCTAAATCTTATTGATTTAATGTCATGTTTTCTTTCTTTTCCTGCCATTTTATGATGCAGGTTTTGCCATGTGACATTCATCACAGAATAAACCATTTGGTTTGCTCTACGATGGCTATTTTTGCAGGTTTCACTTCTTATGTCGTGTCAGTAACGAAGGCACCGTCCATCACTTATATTACTGGAAAAAATTGGATCAGTCTGTTGTCTGAGTACAAGCTAAATCCCTATGATGAACTGCAGTTTGGTTTAATAAAAACGCCACAATTAGTCCTTCTCGCATTTAAAAGAAATGAAAAAAAAACTGGATCACGGTCACGGATCCTAGTCAAGTTAGAAAGCTGATCATAGCAGACCAGACACGATCGCCGCTGTCTCGCACAGATCGAGCACCTGCAGTTGCTCTAGCACTGACAATGGCAACAGCTCAGTCTGATCCAGCTGAGGATTGGGCACTGACCACATCAGCGGATCAGTCTGATCTACCGGAGGATCGGGCATCGACACTGGCACCTGCTCTGACACCGGCACCAGCTCTACAAGGAGCACCATCTCCGGCAGCAGCAGCGGCTTCGGCACCTGCACCAACACTTGCACTTGCATCTGCTCCGGCCCGTGCAGTTGCACCGGCAACAGACTGGGTTGCAGTTCGCACTTCATATACCAAAGTCCTTACAAAAACCGACATGTCCACCTTCTTGGTAAGCATTGGCCGCCCAAGTGCCTCGTTCTTTTTTCTTTCCTTGTTGTTTCACATGATTCACTGTGTTGATCTAACTGTTTGGGTATGTCTTCTTGTTTGCAAACAGAGAATTCCTAGAGCAACGAGGGAGTCGTTCAACAATCCGGGCGACCGCGGCCAAGTTTCTCTTCCATGCGCAGCCTTGGTGTGAATGAACCTGCTCAATATACCGTAAGTACAAAGGATGGTCGCATGATGATTGATGCTAAAGGATGGTCAAGGTTCAAATCTAAATCATATCTTGCGGTAGGGGATGATGTCAAAATCGAACTTTCTCGGCGAGGAGATCTGGTCCAAATCAACTTTGAAATTCTTCAGTAGCAGCACGCAACTACCGAACTGATCTATCCTCCGAGAGATTTTGATGTAATAATCTGGCATGGTGAAACAAGTGTCCTGTGTGTATAAGTAGTACGACAGTATTATTTATCACATGGTATATCGTTGATAGAATTGCAACTCTGATTGCTGGTTAGGAACTGTCGTTCGATTTCATTCCAACAGCTGCCGTGCTTTATTCAATTTTTTGTATTCGCCTTGCGACAGCATCTAAAACCAGCGCCGTACCGATCGCTTGCAATATGAAAAGCGCTGAGGTAGAACACATGGGCCCCCAAACATGCAGGGTCGGCCTGCGGCCCAAAGTCCAGAACCGTGAGCCTATCTGAGTATTATATTCTCAGCTGAACCCCCATAATGCCCGTGCGTTGAAGAGGGGGTATATTTCTCGGCAAGGTGAGCCTGTGATATAAAAGATTTGTATATTTCTTTACAGAGGGAGTATCTCTCTGTCAAAATATATATTTATGTGTAACTTGTTACTCCTATCTTTCTACTTCCTTTCGCTGATATGTGGGGCAACCGGCAAACGGGGTCCACGTGCCATATGCACAAATTAGAGTGCACAACTTCATGGTAGACACACCCCGGTCGTAGCGCCGCAGTAATGCCCAATGAGCCGTCAAATCACAACCCCCCCTTTCCAGCTTTAGCAGTAAGCTGGACGAACGAAGCGGCAATATTTCACTCGGCCTGAATCCCCTTCTCCCTCGTCTGCTTGTTCAGAGAAAACCCCCTCTCGGCCATTGCATAGGGTTTTCTCATGGAGAACCAGGTACGAATTCTTCATCCATCCCCGATAAATCCAAGTCCCTTGGTCGCAGGTAATCCTAGGATGGCAGCCACCGCCGTTGATGCATTTTTCTTCCTACTGAATCTAGTGTGTTTCATTTGCAGTGCCCAAAGTGCGAGTACCCTACAGGTTTCTGCGCCCTCGGCGAGACACCACACTTGTTCCTTCTCATCCTAACACAGCATTTTGAAACGCGCACAGTATGTTCCTAGAATCCTCTTTTCTATCCGGGAGGGTGGGGTTTTTTTGAACATGCTGTGTTCTCATATTATTTTTCCTGCAGTGTATTATTTGCTCTGCCAGAACACATGTACTCAAGATGCTCGGCCTTGCCATAACTGAATACACTAGTTAAATGGTCACAGTGAAGACAAGGCATGGTTATAAGTTCCGAGTTGGGTTCATGAACCAAGAAGATCGCTGCTTTTTTTATGGCCGAACTTGTATAAACTTTCTCAAGTGTTACAGACTGAAAGTTGGCGCACGAATGTTGATGGAAATAGCAGAACCTGGTCTCATCTTCACTGCGATCTTCCACCCCGACGTTGTTCCAATTGTTCATCCATGTTAGTTTTGTATCTGGTTCTTGCTTGTTGCCTCGATTACTTCTTAATCCACCTATTCTGTCTAACTAATCACAATTTAACTTTAGAAGTAGCAACGAATCTCTCACGAAGATGCTACTTCTAACTAATATTTTCTTATAATTGGTGGCACGTGTAGGTTATTTCAGAGTTAAGCAGTCTGCTCGTTTGTTACTCTGTAATAACTCGGCTATTACTAATGGCACTGAAGTTGACTGGATCGACACCCACAAGTTCCTACACTTTATTGATCGTCTTGAGGTCCTTGTGGGGCGTTTCAATGGTGGAAGGCCACGTGGGATATGTGTGCCACTGCTGCACTCGTTGAACAGGTCCAACTGTGTCGAGAAACTTATGGTACGAGCTATTTTCTGTTATATATGTTGTTCATAAACTATTGCTTATACACAGTTTTACAGGTGTGATCTTCTTGAAACAGGAACTGCCGAGTTCTATTGTTCCTATACAGATGCCTGACCATGGCCGGGTCAGACTTGCGCTTGGTCACAACATGATGTTTATGTCGACCTACTCAATTCCCCTTGGAGGTGAAAAGATACTTATTCATGGGTGGTCTCAAATAATGAAGGCCCGTCCATCTTAGAGAATAGGACAGAAGATTATGTTCATGCTTTTCCATGGCTCTAAAGCGAATATCCTGTTTATTGACCATGTTGCGAGATGAAGCCGCTTTCAGAAGGTTGTGGATGCGCGGGGTGGCGCCTGGGCCTTCTCCTGGGGCTTGGCGGCCTCACCCTTGGTTAACTGTAGGCAAAGTAGCACTGTTCGAGGCGTGCTTTGTACGGTTGAACTTGTATAAGTACTCATACTGCTTTCAGCTTTGGTTGTTAAGTGCCCCTGCTGGTTTCAGTTAAGGTTGTTAAGTACTCCTGCTGCTTTTACAGTTTGTCGTGTTTCTTCAGTCCTGTCTTCCTCCAGCCGCCAAAACCAAACCAGTGCCGGCGGGGCCACCTGCTTCCGCCTCCCACGTCTGGCTGCGCCTCAACGCACGCATCGCCGCCCCACCGTCTCCTAAATCATTAACGCTGACGTCCTCCGCGCGCTTTGGTGCGCTCGCCGCGGCGCCACCCTGTCGCGTTGTCAACATGGTCAACAAACAACAGGAATCGGCAGAAGTACGTGGAGAGGATGACAGTAGGGGCCCACCACGTCAGCGCATGGAAAAATAAAATGCTTCCTCCTAGTGTTTTCCTGACATCTGGGACCCACGACATTGTGAGCGTATATAGTAAATAGACAAGAGAACAGCACAAGATCGCCTGACACCTGGGACGTAGCTACTCGAGCAGTATTTTTTTGTTTGGTATTCTTGAGACGGAGCAGGGTTTGAACTGGGCTGTGGCCCGTCTAGCCCAGGCTTATATTTTATGTTCACCATGTGACCAGCCCAGCTATTTTTTCTTTGTGAAAATGAGCCCGGTTTATTTTTCTGAAGAATACCCAATCCAGGCCTACTTATTTTTCTACGCCCTGATGGGCTGCAACTCTTTCAAGACGCCTGCAAATCTTGAAAGTAATATGAAATGAGTTGTAAATATAAAAACAGATGACAAATTGGCAATTACTTTATAATTTCTGAATTTTTTCACATTTTTGGATTCCTATTTCACTGAGGATTAAGCTAATTTAAATATATCTTCAAAGTACTTTAAATCTGGCTCGACATTTCGGTATTAAAAATAGTTTGGAACCCATAGAAATATGCGAAATTGGCCCAGGCCAACCAAAAAAACGACTGCAATAAATTGCATAAGAAGTTGCCATGAGCTATATATAAATTATTAAAAAAAGGAGGGAGTGGTCTGACTTGTGGGCCTGTTTAGTTGACGCGTATGCAAGATTTTTTTTAGTTATTATATACGTCAAGAAACGATTCTAGCAGACGTAACCGTTGGATGTCAATCCAACGGCCGTCGTGTTTCTTCAATCTCTGATCTTCTTGCTCCAGCCGCCAAAGCAGCGCCGGTGGGACCGCCTACTCCCGCCTCCCGTGGCCAGCTGTGCTGCCGCGCAGGCCTCAGCGCCCCCTACTACTCCCACCGCTGGCCTGGGCATCCCTCTACTCACCCACACCCCCTGTTATTCTGCGGCGACGGCAGCCTCACACCGCAGCCGAACCGGTGAACCCTCGTACTCCTCTCCGCGCGGGCTTCCACTGCCGCGTCTTCCCCGGCTCCGCGTCGTCCCCTTCCTAGGCCTCGCCGTCGTCCACCGCCATGGTGCTCTCGGGGCGGCGTGGTCAATGTGGTCAACGACCGACTTCCATCGGAAGAGTACTGTACGTGGAGAGGCTGACAGCTAGGTCCACGGCAGCCGCAAGGAAGTGCCTCCTTATTACGCGGAAAATAATTGTTCCTCCACCTGACAGCAGGGACCCACCGGACGGGCCACCAGTATTTCGTGAAAAAAAACGTTTCCCCCTGACTGCTGGGACCCACAGGACGGGCCACCGTATTTCGCGAAAAAAACGTTCCCCCGCTGTCAGCTCGGACCCACCGGAAGTGCCTCCTTATTACGCACAAAAAAATGAATGCCCCCAGCTAGCTGGGACCCACCTTGGTGGGAGGCTGACTTGTGGGCCTACTAGGTTGACTGGGACGGAGGCCTTTGTCAACTTTAGTCAATATATGAACGATTCTAGCTCCAGTGACCGTACGATGTCCATCCAACGGTCCTAGTGCTTCTTCAACCTCTGGTCTTCTTGCTCCAGCCGCCCAAAGCAGCGCCGGTCGTGTCGCATGCTCATGCCGCCCGTGGCCGGCTGTGATGCCGCGGAGGCCTCACCGCCCCCTACTACTCCCACCGCTGGCCAGGCGATCCCTCTACGCACCCACACCCCCTTTTATTCTGTAGCGATGGCAGCCTCACACCGCAGCCGAACGAGTGAACCCTCATACTCCTCTACGAGTCGGCATCCACTGCCGCGTCTTCCCCGGCTCCGCGTCGTCCCCTTCCTAGGCCTCACCGTCGTCCACCGCCCTGGTGCTCTCGGCGCGGCGTGGTCAACGTGGTCAAGGAATGGCTTCCATCGGACGTGGACTGTACGTGGAGAGGCTGACAGCTGGGTCCACGGCCGCAGCAAGGAAGTGCCTCCTTATTACGCGCAAAATAATTATTCCTCCACCTGACAACGGGGACCCACCGGACGGGCCACCATATTTCGAAAAAAAATGTTTCCCCCTGACTGCTGGTACCCACCAGCTACATCTTCGCACGCAAGGAAGTGCGTGCGAAAAAAAACGATTCGTCCCCCTGACTGCTGGGACCCACCAGCTACATCTTCGCACGCAAGGACGTGCGTCCGAAAAAACGATTCGCCCCCCTGACTGCTAGGACCCACCAGCTACATCTTCACACGCAAGGAAGTGCGTCTGGGCAAAAAAACAGAACGATTCCCCCCTGACTGCTGGGACCCAGCAGCTACACCTTCGCACGCAAGGAAGTGCGTCCGAAAAAAAAAACGATTCGGCCCCCTGACTGCTCGGACCCACCAGCTACATCTTCGCAGGCAAGGAAGTGCCTGACAGTCGGGACCCACCTGGTCGAAGCGTACGTAGCGTTGTCATTCTGGTCGCGAACGTGTACGTACATATATACTGGTCGATGTAGAGGCACGCACGTGTCGTAGTAGAGGCGCGTACGTGTCGAAGTAGAGGCGCGCACATAGCATGTACACGTACGTACAGCGGCCAGGGTGCAAGAAATAAAATACGGCCACGTACGTACACATGGGCAGGGTCTCGAACGCCTACTCGCGCATACGTACGGCCAGGGCTCATGTACATGGCTGGGTCAGAACGGAGAAACATCGTCGTCGTGTTCATGGGGAGGCAACGGAATGCGTCGTGTTCATGGGGAGGCAACGGAATGCGTCGTGTTCATCGGGAGGCAACGGAGCGCGTGGGAGCCAACCGGCTGGGTCGGAACGGAATGCGTGGTCGTGTTCATCGGGAGGGCTTGGACGGAATAGGCGATGGAAACGAGGCCTGGCGTACCGCAAAACGGAGGAAACGGCCTTGTGTTCGACTGGCCACGTTCGAAACAGGATCCTGTTCATCGGGAGGGGACTGGCGTACCGCAAAACAGAGGAAACGGACCTCCTACGGTCGAAACGGGGGTCCTGTTGATCGGGAGGGGTGTGGCGTACCGTAAAATGGAGGAAACGGACTTGTGTTGGAGCGCTAC
>NC_057811.1:337055233-337056699 GCF_018294505.1 Triticum aestivum | reverse complement strand
AGTAGCGAAGGAATCGCTCGATCGGGTTCAGTTAACAGCCATCGATCGATCGCTCGGGTTCAGTAACGCGTAGCCTGCAGTGCAATCGCTCGGGTTCAGTTAGAGCCCAACGCCTCGCTCGGGTTCAGTTAGAGCCAACGCCTCGCACACACGCGCGTACGTGTACGAGAGAAACGCGCATCGCTCGGCCCCCGACCTCCCACCGTAACCAGGAACTCCCCGAAATTTTCCTCGCCCTCGCTTCTACCATGGTTTTTTCCGTCATGGACGGCCCAAAGAATGTCATGCAGCTGCGTCTCCGGCCCGCCCAGGACGAAAACCCATTTTCTGTCATGATTTTTTGTCATAGAAGTAGGAGCCCACCACATCTATGATGATACCAGGTTTTGTCACAATTATCGTCATAGAAGTGTCATATGTATGACAGAAAAAAATTTCGTTTGGCCTAAAATGTCACGGATGTGTCTTTTTTTTGTAGTGAGTGTGGGCTATTTCCCGCAAAAAATATATAAGGTTGGCTATTGTATTAGTAGTTTTGTCCATCTCCTCTCATCTCTTTCTTCATATTTATTGTATTTAACTAGGAATGCGTATATAGCTAGGCTCTTGCATGAGAGCTCACTCCCTTTACTTTTTCACATCTCTCTCCTCCACATAGGCCCTATATAAATGGAAGGAGGGAGTACTATGAGCACTGCATACTCTACTACAGATGTTGTCAGTACTCCACTAGTACTATTATTTTAACAACTTTAGCTCATTGATCTACGAATGGAGGGATTCAAGCTTATTTTTGTTAACCGAGATGCAAACGACTAACAAACTGGATTCGAAGCCACCTGTCGTAATAGTACCTGCAGGTTCTTTCTGTGGAGCCTTCAAATGCAATAGCTAGCTGCCCAACGGCCAATGCCATAGGAAAATCTCCATTTTCCAACTTATACAGCTCTTTGGGGTCCAAAGATACTCGCCAAATAGGGAGCTTAAAAAAAGCTACTATTGGACTGGCTATACGTGGCGAAATCCTAGTAGGAAGAGCATGCGCGAGAACAAGCACCTTCACGTGGATGAAAACAAATTGGAAACCATGTCTGTTTGAATACAAATCTAGGAGTACGTATGAATCTAACAATATTGATTGGGCGTTATTGAATGTTGATACTTTTTTCTATAAGTTTGATCAAAGTAGAGATACTTTGACTACACATAAAACTTATATGTAAACTACTAGAAAGGATCGGAGGGAGTATATTGTACGTTCAAGAGAGAAACGAACATTGAATACCCTTTATATATGATTTGTGGATGCTATGATCACCGGTTCAAAATTTTGAATCCGCCTTAAGTATCACACATGCACCCACTCGTTCTCTCTCAATTTCATCCCGGGGTCCGGAGATCGATTGAAAGAGGACTAGGGTGGGTACAATACGTTCGTTTCGCTTATGAACGTACAATATACTCCC
>NC_057811.1:337052932-337055026 GCF_018294505.1 Triticum aestivum | reverse complement strand
ATCATAGAAACAGACCAAACCTTTATCTCCTTGCCCGACACGCAAATTGATCTTTCAAAATCAATCGATCTCGTCAAGATGTGTCAGGGCATGAACCGAATGGGATGTCAAAACTAAGACAGGAAGCGACACGTAGTGGAGGCAAAGTGAAACTTTAAATGAACCGTTTGTTTGTATGCATGTCGGACAAATTACAACATTGGAAATACAAGCATGGTCTAGGCCCACATGCGAATGATACTCGATGGAATGTTCAAATGAGGCATGCGGGAGCGACATGCTCATCGTCGCTTTACATGGTAGGTTTCAGTGTGCCGAGAGTGGCGTTAGTGCTGTGGCACGACCAGCAGATCAACACCCGGCTCGTCGAGGATGCACGGGGCGTCGAAGTGCGCGCGCGCCGCGGCGCGTCCGCGGAGTGGTGTAGCGTGGCCAACTGCATCCCCAGGACCAGAGACCATGCCGGGTCGTCTTGCTTTTTCGATGACATGTGGGGTCGCATGTGAGCAAAGGGCGTCTCCAGCGTTGCCATGACTGCAGCCGACTACCCTGGCACACCAAAAACCCTCGTCCCTCGCGCCGTCGCACGATACGTTCCCAGCCGGCGCCAGCTGCCCGCATTCATGCCGTCCGTCCGTATGCCGTCGTTAAGAGGCTCGGTGCCCGAGGAACCAACTCCGGTGACTTAACGACGCCCCCGGACGCTTGGCCTCACCGGAATGCGCTACTTAAAGCGGCAACGCCCAGCTAACCTCCACACCATAGCGCATCGTCCTGCTACCTGGCACCACATCCGCCATGACCGCGAGCGCGAACGCTCCGCGGGAGAGCTTGTCTTCGGGGATGAAGCTCGAGGTCGCCGCCCTCGCTCAAGTCGCCGCACAAGCGGTGTCCACGCTGGTGGCCGATGACGGAAGCACCGTCAGCCACGCGTCCTACTTGCTGCCGTCCAACATCTGGAACCGCCGAGGTCGGGGACTCCTCCGAGGATGAGTAGGGCATGGGAGGCGGCAGGGCATGGTGTGCCAACTGGCTGGTCCGTCTCCCGTGTTCTACTCTTCCTCGCCGGAGACCGCACCTTCACTTCACGGGTCTTGAACCCCGCCCCCGTACATGGAGAAGGCAGATGGAGGACGTCGGCCGCCGCCGTAGAATAGGTTTAGGGTCGGGTTTCTTTTATTTTTCTGTCCTCTAAAAGTTCGAAATGTAATGAAAATCTGCTGTGTTTGCATTAATCTCGGCTGGTGTATATGAACTTTCACAATAATATAGTATATTGTAGGAGTACTAGCAAGATGCCCGTGCGTTGCACGGAACATCAAGATCTTGTGGGAGAAAAGGATGAACGAGGGAAGGCCTTATCTGCAAATGTGGAGAGGAATGCGGGTAAATTGTCATAGTTTCCTTCCTATCCGTTAGATATAGATCGGACGGCCTATGTTGCAGGATGGCAGGCACACCATCATCACCAACTCTGCTTTTTATTGAACCGAGACAAAGCTAACATGTGAAGTAAAATAAACATATAGTCTACATACACAATTTATCTTAGGCACTCCGATAGTACGTCCACTACAGATTCACGCATTTCACATCTTTCTACATCTACGGGAACCTACAAAAGGGTTAACGTAAATTGCTTCTCTCTCCCCTCCTTGATTTTCATGGTGGTGGGCCCCTACCTCCCCCCAATCTACAATCAACAGCTCACACGTTTCACATTACGTTAATTACGTAACTAGGATTACATAGGTGTAGCATTACTCGTCCTAAAAAACCCAACTAAGCCAACCTCCCAGCATATCGCGCGAGAAAAGACCCGGCCGCGCCGTTTTAGTCGGGATTACCGGATTACTAGTAGTAGTATCGATGGATTGCGCGAAGCACCAAGTTTTTTTTCTTTAGTGGGCGAAGCACCTAGTTTATTAAAAGGAAAAAAGGCGGTACACTAACAGCACCCCTGTCGCGGTCGCATTGCACCCCACACAAGTTCGGTCCTGCACACGGCTCACGCAAACGGATCGGCTTGCCTATTCACTCACACGTGGGACTGCACTTGGAGAAACCGACCATGTGCCAAACTTCCCCCGCCCA